>NW_027271473.1:190000-197702 GCF_040938485.1 Diadema antillarum | reverse complement strand
TCTGCACTTTGACTGACTTTATGGAACTGGGCTTTTGTGAGTGCGGAGTGTACAACATTGATACAATTTATACTGACCAAGTGAATTTTTTGGAAAGTGCCATGAAGGCCAGAGAGTGACCAGCTGGTTGTCCCAGTCTTCCAAAATAGACCAGTTAGGCTTGTGGTAACACAGTAGCCGCAGTCACTCTGACTAAAGATCGGAAAGTTAAAGCCCAAGATCTTTAAGATCTCAAAGTTTTGCCAGTGTGACTGCAAACTTTCTGCGAAACGCAGCTACTGATTAGACAAATGACCAGCTGGTTATCGTAGTCTGTTCAAGTAGATCAGTTGTGACCAGTGGTAACACAGTGATTACACAAATATTATTATAGTAGCCAAGTCATAACTCTTGAGTGGAGAAGCCTCTAAGATTCTGGGGAAGGATCGGCCGATGCCAGTGTTGTATTTCCAAGAGAAGACCCATTAATAGTGAGGTACTGTAGATGTAATGCCTTCCCCCATTTGTCATTGTTAATCTAGTCATTGTGTTGAAAATCACACATAGCTGCCATGCATAATTATTACCTCCACCAAGGACATAGGCTTTGGTTTGGCTGTTTGCAAAATAACTCAATAAGTTGTGCACGGATTAAAATGAATCTTGCATAAAAAGTCGGTATTGACACAAGGAACACCTCATTCAATTTTGGTAGTGATCCATGAATTTTTATGGATTTTTGAAGGATTTTCCATCTTTTGGCATATAAGGTCAACTAACTTGGGGTTCAAGCTGTGCATACTGGAGGTGGGCATACGCGCACTAAAGTGCGTCCTCCAAGGCGCAGTGCAATGATGTAAACAAAATGCTTCTATTTGGGGAAATTGCATAGGGTGGATATAAATGAGTTGCTGGCTTGGCGGAGGTCTGTGCTCTTCAAGTGCTTTTCTAGTTATGTAAGGGACTATTAAATAGTGAATTTAAAAAAGTGATGTGTTTATGTTTTTTTTTTTTTTTGGGGGGGGGTTATTTTGTTATTATTTTTTTTTTTTTTGGCTTAGCATGCTGTTGCTGATGTGAATATTAGAGCAGTGATATAAATTGTACTGTGAAATCTGATTATATATCTTTCAGCATGAAAGTTCAGAAACCAAATTTATCAAAATATGACTGTGGCCTGCCTGCATGTGGATAATTATTTGATGTGTTTGATTGAACTGATATGTTTGTGTGTCTTGAGGTATATGGACAATTAAACAAGAAAATGAATTAGAAAAAAAAAAATAACACTGTATACTGTATAAGTTATTTTCACGAGGGTGTAATTTTCACGAATTTCGTGAATCACAGTTGGATTGCAAATTTAACAAGCGAAAATGTCTTCATGCCCTTTCCTAATAGAGCATTAATGTAAGCGATGGCGATGATTTGCGAAAACAACATTTCTAAAAAACGTCTATGACCTCGTCATTCGCGAAAATGTCTGTACGCGAAAATAACAGTGTATACAGTATACAACTTTGTAAATGCCTTCACAAGTGGAACATCATACAGTAACGTAGGAATATGCCCAAAGCTAACAATGCACACAGGCCAAACTTACAGCTTAGGAACAAGCAAAGAGGCTCATACAAAGAAACAAACCATAAACCATCCACAGTATCTAAAATCTTCTGCCCTGTTGGTCTGTGCAGTCATGCAATGAGAATCTTACGATGGGCCCATGTTGTAAGTCTGTTGCAAATATATATACATGTGTGTGTGTTAGATGGATGTTTGTAATGTTTGTAATGTAATGTTTTTGCGACGAGTCATAAATTACCATGTGGACTTCAGTGAATGTAAAAGTACTAAATACGAATCTAGAATAACAGTACATGTAGTAAGAGGGAAGTGATTAAGATCCGTATTCCACATTGTATACCACTTTGTCAAATTTTTCACTTGCACACAACTCTTTTTATACCCTTCTTTTCATTCTTTTTTACTCTTTTTTCTATCCATCTTGCATTTAAAATTGTATCTACGTATCTACCTGTCAATCCATCTAGTGTGTAGTTATCTATCTATTGATTCTAATAATTTGTTATTATTACTAAAAATCTTGTCCAAATGGATTTTTTGTTTTAGTTTGCTGGTGCATCATAGGGAGAATTGCTAGATGCCACCATTCCCATTATTGTGGGTCTTGCCTGCATTATCTATGAACAAAAAACATCTTCACATATCTGATATACACTTGTATACCTCTACCGAAGAAAGCAAGAATGTAAATACAAAAGTAAGGCTAATTGCAGTTTGTAAACTTTCATCTTTATTTACACGCTCTCTTTCTGTATATACTGGTACACACAAACACTCAATATACATGTATAATATTCTGTCATCACATACCAGTTGTCTACCGGTATACTGAATTTTCATCTTTCACATTGGCCGAATGGAGAAAGTACTGCAGAGGTCATTGGTTGGATGTACAAGAAAGAAATCAACAAATATATAACTGTCTCATACAAAGTGAGAAATATGAGCATAAAACCTTTTTAAATTCCAGAAACTTTAGAAATCATTCTCAAAAAAGTTTCTGTGTAGGCACCACACACTGCAATTCAACCACGTACATGTAAAGTGTACATAAAACTGGACCCCATGGAAGGCCAGCTAAAGCAGCTGAATATGGGCTATCCAGCCATCTTGAACAGATGGACACTGAAAACAAAAAACAAAGCAGCAATTGAACTCAAACATTGATGTTTACAGAGCCTTTTAAAAGATCATGTAATTTGTAGTCCAGCTACATATTAGTGTGGTGTGTTAAAGTCTCCTTGCAGATTGAAGTTTCCCCTGACTTGGATAATTGTCTCAGAATGCAGTAGTCTCAAAATATGACACAGATCACAAGGCACAGTTTTTCAAACGTATTCCAATGAACGTTGTAACTGGTACATCGTTCAATGCAATGTTGCCGTGGCGATGCTCTCCATCACCTTGCCTCCTCTTCCTCCTCGGTCTTCCTCTTCTTGTTCTTGCGCAAGAAAGGCTCAGTGAAGCTGTCGCACAGTCTCTGTGCCTAGCGGGGAAAATGATAAATTGAAAGAAAAAAAAAGTGAGGCATTATTCACAAGTACAAGTTCACTTGGTTGGTCGATGCAGGAGGAGCATTGCTGTAAAAAAGAATTACAGCATGTATCTCAACCACACAGTCTCTGATAAATAATCACATGCTGTCTTCAAATCAAGAAAGGAAGAAATTCTCCTCTAAAACAAGACAAGTAATTTAAATCCACTGTTGTTTTACTAACTTGCCCTAATGGGACGGTATAGTTTTGGTTGAGATGGGGCTTCGGGTTTCCAACTTTTTTTCGTGAGATAACGAGAAACCTCTTATGAAATATGAAAGAGCATATGATTCTAAGAGGAATCTAAAGTCTATCTGATGGAAAACTGGTTTTGAAATGGCTGAGATATCCAGGACAAATGATCCTAATAAAAGGTGGGACCCAACTTTAACAAGGATCACTTTGTTTTACTTTGTTATGGGATATCTCAGACATTTCAAAACTGATTTTCATCAAATAAACTTTGAATTCCTCTTAGAATTGTATGCTCTTTAACATTTCGTAAAGTAGTTTTGAAGTATCTCACAAAAAGTTAAAAGCTGAATCCTCATCTTAACCGATACTATACCATCCCTTTAAAAATGTCTGCGTGTGGTTGCAAAGGTTGTATATCTGTCATGGTAAAATTCAAACAAGTCACAATTTCTCTACATCTGACATAGTGTTAAATGGAAATTAGCCAAATAGAAGTGATTTATGCACAGTGCTAAGTACAGGCAAACTGATGTAGGGAAGAATAAGAGCAAACTACCTTTTGTTGTCCAAAGCCAGGCAGCAAAGCGAGCTCTTCCTTACTAGCTGCAACCACCTTGTCAAAAGTCTGCAGGAACAAAGAAGCAAGACAGCACACAAACAAAATGATATGCCAATGGGTGATACTGTCTGTTTTGATGCAATCAATTCCCAGAGTAAAAAGTCTTCAGAGAGTTGTAATTACAGACTTCAAAAAAAAAAAAAAAAAAAAAAAAAAAAAAATATATATATATATATATATATATATATATATATATATATACTGATTTGCAGAGCATTCTTCACAGTAGTATCATCAAAGAATCCATACTGGAAAGACACCATCATATCACATTCTCAACATTAATGGCAGCTGGCTGTATGTATGCACACACAATATTGGCCTGGATTGAATACTGTAGAAGCTGTTACTTTCGCGAGGGTTTAATTTTCGCAAATTTCGCGAATCACAGTTGGATCGCGAATTTAACAACACGCAAAAATGTCTCCATGCGCCCTGTCAGTAGTGCATTAACGTAAGCGTCGGCGTCAATTCGCAAAAACAACATCTCGCAAAAATGTCTATGGCCTCGTCATTCGCGAAAATAACAGCGTATACAGTAACCCAATACCAAGTCATTGATGGGCATGGCATGGTGAATAGATCTGTGGAGGTTTTTGAGGAATGAGTCTGAAATGGAAAATTGTTTTGAATGAGATGATAAAGTCAAAACAAGGGGATTAGCAAAAGTCTGTGAGAAAGCATTATGATAGTCATGGCAGCTTAAAAAGTAAGTAGGGCATCTAATGATAACATTCTGAATAACCATTTTGGGTACGCTGGATTTTTTCACAAATCAAAACCAGAGAAAACAAAATATATATGAAAGCGCAACCTCACACTGATCGTTTTGCAAATAAACCAAATCAAAACAAGGTATGAAGAAAATGTTGAGCATTACAACTAAGAATCAAGAGGAGACTCCAAAATACATATCATTTGTCATATATTCATATTGTTGGATACTGACCCCATAGTTTGCAAGCAAGGTGATAACATCGGTGCGGTTCACGGATTTGACCGTCGTCAGACAGTCCGTCACCTGTGGAGGAGAAAATTGTGTGCGGCGTACAGATGTGAAAAATGACCTCATCTCTGATCGCTCCTTGATTCAAGGCAGATGTTACAAATACAATCACTGCCTTTGAGTAGGGAGTCGGCCTAAATGGAAGCACGACATTGGTGGGACAATATTATGACATTACTTCCGAGGCATGTAATACAATCGTACAACCATAACTGGTCATAACACCAGTTTATTCAAATTCATGAAATTTGAATGATTATGCAGTGCCCACTGCATGCTATAAAGATTAGAACCAACACCTGCTGTCGGACGGAAGCTCGGAGATCTAGTGGAGATGACGCCTGTCCGGAGATCAGGAAGTCATAGGTTCGAATCCTGCTCGAGTACGTACGCCCATGATTTTTTAACATGGCTACTACTAAAACACTGATCAATTCAGTGCTTATTTATTTCGATGTAGGGCAATTTGTCAATCAGTTGCACAAAAACCTCCCGACGGAAGAATTTCATGAATTTGAATAATTACGCAGTGCCCGCTGCATGCTATAAGGATTAGAACCAACACTTGCTGTCGGGCGGTAGCTTGGTGGTCTAGTGGAGATGACGCCTGTCTGGAGATCAGGAGGTCGTAGGTTCGAATTCTGCTCGAGTACGTACGCCCATGATTCTTTTATCATGGCTACTACTAAAACACTGATCAATTCAGTGCTATTTATGTCGATACTAAAACACTGATCAATTCAGTGCTTATTTATGTCGATGTAGGGCAATTTGTCAATCAGTTGCACACCAGTTTATATCGATACTTTTTTCGTCACATAGGCATAGACCAAAAAATCACTTCTTAAAAGGTATATCTTTCTGAAGGAAAAAATTCAAGAAATTAAAGACACTAATGTAGCCATGAGTGGTAAATGTTACAGCAGTCATGAATATTTGACAGCAGCTTAAGATGTATACAGCTTAAGATGTATACTATTCCTAGACAACACACGTCCACCATCACGCTGAGCCTAGCCTAATCCCTTGATGAAGTAGGTCTGTAGGCTGCCATCGAAATTTGCACATGTCGTATACAAAGTGACCTTTGACATCTTACCTTTGACAGGTGATCTTGCTCGATTTTCTCCTTCAGAGCATCTGCTGACTTATTCTCATAAGCTTTGTAGGTCTCAAGGTAGCGTCCAGCTTCTTCAGAACTACAACAAAAATTTCATGAAGATTAAAAGAAATCAAACAAAAGACAAAACGTCATTCTGGATGTTGAAGATCAACACATACATATTGTATCTCTCTACTAAAAACGTAATGTACAAGGAAACCCTACTAAAATGAGTTCCCTTACAATGAGGATATGCTTCTAACGAGGTGAAATTGATGATCCAATTTTCCACTATGGTATTTAGCTGGTCTCTCTCTCTCTTTTTTAACCCTAAAAGGGCCGGGGGGGGGGGGGGGGGGGGAATCCGCCCCCCCTCAATGTTTTGCGCTATAATTCTGCAACGCGAGAAGGCCTCGTCGCGAGGCTTCTTGACTTTGTTTGTTCAAGTCTCGCGCAACTTTTGAGACCAAATTTGCGACGTCCGCGCATACTTTTGCGAAGCCACGCCCGTTTTTGTAACGGAATGTCGCCCCAAAACGGGCACAATTTTGTGATTTTGTGTACATTTCCTATGGAAAACAGTGCTTTGTCATGAAAGTCATAAAAACCTTATTATTTTTACAATTAATCACTTTCATTGATTAGTTTTGTGCTAATTATGGTAGAAAAGTGGTCAGTGACAATTTCCAATGAAAAAACAAAGAAAAAACTTAAGTTGAAAAACAACGAAATACATAAGAAATTCTGAAAACAATAAAATACATAAGAATTGAAATGAGTTTTGGAAGTTTTTGTGATGTACAATTGTTGAATATGCTAAAACAGATTTACAGATAAAAAATTAAACTCTCAATGCTTTCAATTAGGCTAAAATATGATCTTGAGCCTAATTTGCATAATTAATCAATCAAAATTAGAAATTGATTGTTTCAAAAAATCTGATGACACAATCTTGTTGATTATGACGCGGGTCTCATGCACGCAAAATTTCATCGCGATCGCACCACCGAAGGCCGAGATCTCGGGGGGGGGGGGGGGGGGCGGAATCCATCCCCCCCCCGGTCTGAGCATAGCCAAAAAAGCCCAGCCCCTTTAGGGTTAAGTACATTTAAAATGATATACCAGTTTAAACAAAATAAAATTGGTTGTGCCAGTGACCTCTTCATTATGGGGTTTTCACTATACTTCATCTTTCAAAAGATCTACAATTTGTATCAGATTGTGATTGACCATTTGCTTTGACGACTACATCAGAACCACAGGTGGAGCAAGACTGATCCATCTCGAATGCAGCCAGATCGTGGAGCTCTGTGAATGATGCAAAATGGGAGTCACACACACCACACATCTCCTTTCATGTTTACAAGAAGGAGTGACTTGCATAGCACTCATTGCAATCAAGCCCCAGTTGATGTAGCCTGTATTGGATTTCAGCCTGTCAATCAGCTGGCTTCCTTTCTGTACCTGTCAGCTAAGTATCAGTGAATAGGGATTAAGTCATCCACTTAATCCCCGTTGTATCAAATTGACCTGTTAAAGTAGGACTGTAGTGATGCTGCTGCATCTCAGTTGACTGTCATACTTACATACTTAGGTTGTTACTTTTGTTGTTGTTTTTTTGTTTGTATATTTGCTTATTTAACTTTTTATTTTTGGGGGATAGCTTATATGGAATGGTTCTG